>NC_056744.1:1769962276-1769969776 GCF_019279795.1 Protopterus annectens
GTCACAGCATAAATTGTTCTAGTGTGCACATTCTATGTTTGTCTGGCCAGTAGTCCCCTCCCCCTTATATGTGTCTCTTTGTCCTTCTGTAGTGTAGTTATGGCCTTTGTTCACAGTTGCTGCTGTTATGTATTTGTAGTAATGGTGTGAGTGGGGTAGAAGTAGTAACATCACACACAGGTTTACAGACCTCACACCTCTGGCTGTACCTGTTAAGTGTATTGTGCAATATTGTGCCCCATAGATCTGCTGTGGCCCTCAGATGGCTTCTGTTGCACCATTGTTGTCAGGTTACAGGTTGTTCATAGCTGTCAGACTCTTACAGACAGATATCTGGACAGGCCCATATATAACAGTCAGACACAGGCTCAGACATGGGGCAGGGTCTTAATAGTGCTCTTCCAAACTTACAGAGTTGGTGGAATGGTCTTGTATTCGCTTGAAATTACTTTTAGGGATGACATCTGTATTTCTACTTTCTGTCATTGCTGTTTTCACATCAACCTTTATCAGTTTGCCAATAGTTTGTCAGGCAAATGCAATCTTATGACAAGCAGAACATATATATAAGGCATATGTGTGGACATTCTGCGACACCATGTCATTCCACGGGTATGGATGGTGCCCACTTACTTGCTGTCAGTACTGACACAGTGATGTGGCAACCTTTATATCCTGGCAGTCAACTTGTCACAACCTGCTGTTGTAATAGGCACTATGTAGGTTACTCAGACCTGTCTACTGTCCATATGTGTGGCTCCCTGTCCCTCCATTGTCCAGCTTTCCTGCAGTAACAAAAATTGAGTTCTGGCCAGTGTGTAGAATTTCTACTGTTGGCATAGCTAACATGCAAAAGAGTTTCCATGCCCAGTCTTGAACCATGGACCCTAACAACTACAGTACTGCACTAAGCCACAACAACCACCAGCAAGTAGTGTATACTTGCTGACACTATTAACCTCAAACACATAGCACATTGACCCCTGCATAGTACGGACATGGAACATGTTATCAAGTTGATTGTGACAGCCCTGGCAATGTATGGCCTGCTGTTATCACCTTACAGACAGAGATGTTACTGCAGTTTTATATGAACACAGGTGTCTTGAGGGGAGGGGGCATACCTCTCAAGTGTGCACATCTTTACTGACTGTGCAGTTGCTTAGCTCATAATTTGGGCCCATTTGTCATAATATTGTGGTTGCATGTGAAATAATCATGAATACATTACAGACTGAAGTTAAAAAGTAATGACAGATGTGAATTTCAGACTTCTTGACCTTCAGTGACATCATACTACTGCAACAGCTGTTATCCTATCAACATTCTGTGTTTGTAAGTGCAATATTTATGACTTGTCCCTTTTGTATTGCATGGCCCCATGTCCCTCCATTGACCAGCTTTCCTGCAGTAACAAATATTGGCTTCTGAACAGTGTATACAACTCCTAGTGTAGGTGCAGTTGACATGCAAAATAGTTGCCATGGCCAGTCTGGAACCATAGGACCTGTAAACAACAGTACTCTACTTAGCATGAAACAGCACTCATTGCAGGCATTCCTTGCCCTGGAGGATGCTGACATTTGTGTAGTCCCAGAAACCTGGTTCAAAGCTGTGGAGAGCACCCCAACCCTACCAGGTTACTCATCCTACCATACCTTCAGACATCAAATTGAGGTCTAGAAAGCCAAAGGAGGTGGAGTTCACAATATTTAGCAAAGACATACACACATCCAGGCTGGTCAAACGGTATGACACACAGGAGACATGGCAAGTGCGGTTAATTGCTGACAAAACACATATTCAAATCATAGCTAGCTACAGACCCCCAGCCATGACTCAGGACACCCACTCCAGCTATCTGGAATTACCTTAATCTGTCAAGATTCAACCCACTACCCTGATCCTGGGTGACTTTAACTACTCAACCAAACATGAATGGCCAGAGATTACACGATTTCATCAGTGGAAATGCATTGTATCAGCTGGTCAATACCCCTACGAGAGGTGAAAATATCTTATACCTGGTCCTAATCAACATGAGTAGCCACTGTAGCACTCCTACAGTGTCATTCTCCTTGGTAAGATTCAAGCATAAAGTGATCACTTTTGAAGCCACTATCTCCACTGACACCCTTGTCAGGATCACAGGAAAAACATGTTCAAAGCTGACTACAATCTCCTCAGAGCAGGTATAAGGAACTGCACAGCCACCATCCCTTTAGTTGGAACTTGCACTAATGTTCAAGCCTACACCAGGAAAATATATGAGCACCTACATAGCTGTATGGACTCAGCAATAACTGACAGGACCAAATCATCTTCCTCAAGGAAGAGTAAACCTGTCTGGTTGACAGCAGCAATAAACAAAGTCTGTCACAGAAGGATGTAATTGCTGTTCAGGCCCAAGAAGGAGCAGGTGCCAAGTTTGAAGCAATCTCTCCTTTGTTTGAACAAGCAAATAAGGCTACTGGTGAAATCCTGTAAGGCTGACTTCAAATCCAAATTGGCCACATCCACCAAGGACAATCACAAAGCATTCTTCACATATGTCCACAAAACAGGTGGTCAGTAGCCCCACATACACAAAAGCCATAGATATAGCCAAAAACCCGGGAGGCAGGTTCAGTGAAAACATTACCCCCTGTTACCCCCATCAGTACAGCATGACATCCCCAGCACCTGCCCACCTCCCCTTATCATCATGAAGCAGGTCCTTAATGCCCTCTCAAAGGCAAAAAATAAAGTGTCCGTGGAACCCAATAATATCCCTGCCTGTATCCTACATGAACAGAGGTGTGACCTCTTAGCTCCATTACACACTCTATTCAATCACAGCCTGAGCACCAGCTTCATCCCAGCTGCATGGAGGGCAAGCAGTATTATCCCTCTACAAAAATGTGGAGCATCCACTGATCCAGGCAATTATAGGCCCATCAGCCTAACTAGCCTGATCTGCAAGGCCATGGAATGCATTATCATGGACCTTATAAACAAAGACATTGGCAACCTCCAAACACTGCACCCCACACAGTTTGTTTTGTCCAAGGGAGATCATGGCTGTTAAATGTGGTTGACTTCTTCAAAACAGACACCAAAGCCATGGACAAGGGGAAGACAGTGCACAGTGCCTACCTTGACCTAGCAAAACCTTTGATATTATGCCACACTTGGGCATAATACATAAATCCTCCCAGCTAGGTATCAGCCCGTATGTTACTAGATGGGTAGCTAACTGGCTCACTGATAAAACCCACTCAGTCAAAGTAGGGGAAGCCACCTCTAGTAGTAGAACTGTAATGAGAGGTGTACCCCAAGGATCAGTCTTGGGACCTCTACTCTTTGGTATATACTTGTCTTGGGTGCAAGCCACAACCAGTGGTCTGTGGCTGACCAAGTGTGTAGATGACTGCAGGCTGGGTGCTGTCTTAAATTCCTGTAGTAATGTGAACATCCTCCAAGAGGGTCTTACCAAAACTAATGACTGGTGCCAGAAGCATGGCCTCAAAATGAATGCTGAGAAATGCATCATTATCCCCTTTGGGGTAATTGTCATCCCACGACTTATGACATTCATAACAACATATTAAGCATGCAATCAGTCATGAGGGACATGGGCACCCAGGTTGATAGCAACCTGACTTTTGACCACCACATTGCTTCCATTGTACAGAAGGCTGTCTACATGGCCCACCTCATAAAACAGGGTATGCCATCCTGGAACAAGGAGGTCATAACATTCCTGTATTCCTCCCTTATCTGACCCATTATCAAATACAATGTCCCCTTCAGCATGTACCTTGCCATGCACATGCAGCAATTGAAGAGACCACAGAGTTTCCTGACCAGGAAAACCCAGGGTCTCAAACACCTATTCTATACAGATAAACTAAAAGCCCTGTCCCTCTAGTCGGTAACTCAGACTGCTCAAAGGTGGACCTGTGTCTGGCATAAAAGGCCATGTACTACCCAGCCTTGATGGAGTTGCTGCATATCTGTAAGACAAACTAAACTCATGCAACCTGCATGCAAGGCCTTAACCTGGTCTGTGACATGAATAGAACTTGTTTGTGGGATAGATTTGTGTCCCAAAGACTCGGCCATTTGTGGAATAGAGTCCCTCTCCATGTCATGCAGAGAACTTCTCTAGCTTTCTTTAAGAGGAACCTGGACAACTTGATGGGAAACAGAACATACACCCCTGGTATCCCACCTGTGTCCCTGATGGACAAGGGATACAGGTGATGACTATAAAGGAACGTGGGCAAAAGTCTTGGCTAGGCCTATAAGGGTGTTTGGACCAATGGCCTAGTATCATCCTATGAACTTATGAACCTATTACTGTAGACTTTGCTGTCATTATTTCAGACTGTCCTGCAATGTTATTTGAAATTATTCATTGTGAGTCTGAACTCTGTAGTTACTGTATTGATTTAGTATTGTCTTGTTCCTTTTTTAATTATTATTAAATGTAGGTAAACCTTGTAATCATTTATTTTCTGTATAGAACTAAGTAAGCTATTAGAGTACTTGCATGTGTATTCAGTGACACTGTATAGCCCACTCTAATAGGCTTGGTCTTAGTCACACTTACCATTTGGCTAATAGGAACATCACACAATAGGATTCGTCACCCTTTGGTAAGGGCCTTACAGTAACTGATAAAGAGCTGGATTGTGGCAGTCAGAAATACCTTTAAGTGTGGGCAAAAGGGGCCATAGCTGGTAAACCTGTGCCAGCCTTTCCCAGGAGTGTGTGTGTGTGTGTGTGTGTGTGTGTGTGTGTGTGTGTGTGTGTGTGTGTGTGTGTGTGTGTGTGTGTGTGATTCATAAATTAAATCTTAAAGTGCGTGTGTCAGCTACTTGGGTAGGGACACAAAGCACCACTTGGACAGAGAGGGTGATGGATGTTTTGGCTTGGGTGCCCTGCTGAGATGTTAACCATATAGCTGTGCATGTGGGGAGTCTTATTGAGGATCTAGAGAGAGGGAGAAACTAGCCTCAGACTGACTTTGATCTATGTGTGCACTGAAGGGTAATTGTACTTTATTGTGTGTGTACTTGTTATCCTCTCATCGTATAAGTCCCTCATTGGTGGCAGTGGTGAGGATTGAGGCTCCTTGATTACTGGGCCAGTGCAGGGGTATCGCATTGACAGTACATACTGGTGGATACAGCTAGCATATCACATCATGTACCATCCTTCTGCCCCTCTCAGTCTGCCGATGTCATATAGAATTATTTCACAGATTCTACAGGTCTCCCTGACCATTCCTGACATATTCTGGCTAGGTCAGTGTGTACCCCACACCTGTATTTGATTGCCTGACACCTATAGCTAGCATTTCTGGTGAACACCTGCAGCAGGACAGCAGGTTATAGATACTAGTAGTGGGAGGATGCTGGCTCTGGCTCAGCAGTAGTGCATACATACTGAGCATCCAGCATAAGGGAATGGATACAGTACCAGATATTGGCCTCCTGGTGTGTGGGAATACACATTTGTCTGGTGGGGGGCATACATCTATCAGGCACATGTATCCATTTTAAAAAATCTGTGTACTGCGGATGTCAGACACCTATGAGGAGGTCACCCTACACCACATATGCACTGATCTCTGTTATTGTGTATCCCAGATGTTCCTGGAATGTCCACATGCACCTGTAGTACCAGTCACCTATTTGTCAGTTGTAAGCTGAATTCTATGGTACTGTAATGTTGCTCATAGGGGACACCCAGCAGTCGATGGCAGTGATGTGTGTGGATACATAACAACACAGTATGTCACAGTTGTCAGGCTATTTCTGTTAGTCCTGGTACTATACCAGGTTACTAGGCTATGGGCCCTGAGCAGCCATATGGCTAGGCTCCATGTCAGCCCATGTGTATGCCAGGCAGCAGCTGATGTCCCCATCAACAGGCAAACAGGTGGTATCCCAAGGGTGTATGTGCTGTTAACCATCCATCTGACCAGGTTACGCCTGCAAAGGTTTAAGTAACTACCCTGTCTGATGTGTACAGGGTGCCCATTCCACAGCAGGGTGATTGTCACATTTGAGCTACCAACAAGGCCAGTCCAGGTCACTCACCATGTTGAGGGTGTGTGTGTATTAACACAATGGAGCATGACTTGCACTAGTGCAGCAGTCCCAGCAATGTGGACTCCATGACTGCTTTGCATGCCACAGTGAGGTCACTCCTGGGGACTATGTATGCCACCGTGTCGAGGGTAGGCCTTACAGCCTATAGGTGTATGGTAGATGTTTGATGGCCTGGTATTCACTGGTGGGGAACCTCTGTGATGTCCCCAGCTGTTGCATGTGCTGTGTGATGTGAATAATGAATGTAGGATTATGCACATTAATGGTACTCATTGGGGGAACATGAAAAATCTGGATCGGGGGGGTAATGCATGCTGTAATGCCAGTATGTTGGCTATACTCCCACCCATACTGTACTGATAGATGGCAGGGGTGTGATGTGGGTGTTAGCGGTGGATAGTGCTAGCAAAAGTGGATGTGCAGAGTTTGTACATAATGGTGGCCAATGTATGCAGTCCTGTGATGTGCTCCCCTGTTCGTGTCTTTCAGGTAGGGTGTAAACCACCCTTCTCAGACTCCAAGACTGCAGCAATCATCAATGCCTCAGACTCCATCACAGGGTAATGTTGGGAAGGAGCTGGAAAAATCTGCAGGAAAGCACTGCCCTGTGGGCAGAATTGGTAGCAACAGTCAATATGGGACACCGGTACAGGACCTACAAACAGGTCTGACTCCGTGACACAGACCTAGTACACAATGCATGGCAAAAGGCTTCAGCTGTGACCAGGGACTGTGAAGGCACAGGTGGAGGGCCTGCTACTCAAGCACCACTCACAGCCACTGAGGAGTCCCTCACAAACCTTGGTGCATCCACCGCCTCCCAGGAAACTATCACTACATATGTCATGGAGGTGGGTGGCATAGAGTCAACAGCTGAGGAGCGTGCAGATAAGGCCCCAGTGGGCATCATGTCAATACTGTAACATTCATAGTGGCAGCCTTTGCATACCTGGATGCATATGTCAAGTCAAACTGCATTTGCGGGTGGGGTTTTGTCATGCACACAAGTGCACACTTATTGAGAATGTCAGCAATTTGGGTAGTATTACAGCTTGTATCGTACATGTTCATGATTGCACATATTATTCTGTACCAATGCCACATGTGCATGTGCTGACAATACCTCTCCTTCACAATTACATAAGTCCCTCTGGTGTGGCTGAGGAACAGCAACCTGAAGCCGTTGAGTGTGGAACTGTCTTGTTGTGGCTGACCAATACCGTAGGCATGTTGAGGGCAGCCAGTTTTCCATGCACACAACTATTATGCTTAGCCATATTGCAATATGTGCATGTTCACATGTGGTGGGGTTAACTGCAGTGCATCATATTGGTCATCACGGGAGCCTATTTGCAGAAGCTTTAACATATTGGCATGTACTGTTGTATAGCTATTTCCA